>NC_136110.1:392500-407500 GCF_965212315.1 Lampetra planeri | reverse complement strand
TGATGGTGACAGTGATGATGGTGATAGTGATGATGGTGATGATGATGGTAGTGGTGATGATGGTGATAGTGATGATGGTGACAGTGATGATGGTGATAGTGATGATGGTGATGATGGTGATAGTGATGATGGTGATAGTGATGATGGTGATAGTGATGATGGTGATGGTGATAGTGATGATGATGGTAGTGATGATGGTGATGGTGATGATGGTGATAGTGATGATGGTGACAGTGATGATGGTGATAGTGATGATGGTGATGATGGTGATAGTGATGATGGTGATAGTGATGATGGTGATAGTGATGATGGTGATGGTGATAGTGATGATGGTAGTGATGATGGTGATGATGGTGATAGTGATGATGGTGACAGTGATGATGGTGATAGTGATGATGGTGATAGTAATGATGGTGATAGTGATGATGGTGATAGTGATGATGGTGATGGTGATAGTGATGATGGTGATAGTGATGATGGTGATGATGATGGTAGTGATGGGTATGTAATAGTACTCGCATTGAGAAGGGCGCTGCTGCTGTTCGTTCACTGTGCTTGCCCAAAACAGCCTATGTGGGCTACATGGGAAATCTTTGTCTTTTGTGTTCACATGCACAGTACACAAATATAGCACACACCACACACAGTACACACACAGTACACAACACACACACACAGGAGACACATCGACTACACACTACAGAGTACACACACAAAGTACACAGGGCACACCACACACAGTACAAACAACACACACATAGTACACACAAAGTACACACACTACATACAGTGCAAACAACACACACACAGGAGACACATAGACTACACACTACAGAGTACACACACAAAGTACACAGGGCACACCACACACAGTACAAACAACACACACATAGTACACACAAAGTACACACACTACATACAGTGCAAACAACACACACACAGGACACACAGACTACACACCACAGAGTACACACCACAGAGTACACAGGGCACACCACACAGTACAAACAACACACACACAGTACACACACATTACACACATAGAGTACACAACACACAGTACACACACCACACTGAGTACACACCCACACATCACACATTCTCTACCCACTGCTGAATAGACGCCCGCGTGAACAAACCTGGAGGGGTTGTTGTGGTGGGGTTGTGGTGGGGCTGGTGGGGTTGTGGTGGGGTTGTGGTGGGGCTGGTGGGGTTGTGGTGGGGTTGTGGTGGGGTTGTGGTGGGGTTGTGGTGGGGCTGGTGGGGTTGTGGTGGGGCTGGTGGGGTTGTGGTGGGGTTGTGGTGGGGTTGTGGTGGGGTTGTGGTGGGGTTGTGGTGGGGCTGGTGGGGTTGTGGTGGGGCTGGTGGGGTTGTGGTGGGGCTGGTGGGGTTGTGGTGGGGTTGTAGTGGGGCTGGTGGGGTTGTGGTGGGGCTGGTGGGGTTGTGGTGGGGCTGGTGGGGTTGTGGTGGGGTTGTGGTGGGGCTGGTGGGGTTGTGGTGGGGCTGGTGGGGTTGTGGTGGGGCTGGTGGGGTTGTGGTGGGGTTGTGGTGGGGCTGGTGGGGTTGTGGTGGGGCTGGTGGGGTTGTGGTGGGGCTGGTGGGGTTGTGGTGGGGCTGGTGGGGTTGTGGTGGGGTTGTGGTGGGGCTGGTGGGGTTGTGGTGGGGCTGGTGGGGTTGTGGTGGGGTTGTGGTGGGGCTGGTGGGGTTGTGGTGGGGCTGGTGGGGTTGTGGTGGGGCTGGTGGGGTTGTGGTGGGGTTGTGGTGGGACCTGTTGGAGGAAGATTGATGGGAGTGACTCTGCTCTGTGACTCGCCAGGGTTGTTGCTGCTGCTCGGCAGAGTCAAGAGGGCTGAGGTGGCGCAAAGAGCGTCTCATCACCACCACCACCAACATCAACAACAACCGCCATTCGCCACTAAGTGGCGGTGACGTCACCACGAGCCTTGTGCCAGGCCATGTGCACCTTGAAGCCACGTGAAGTATCGAACGCCTGCTGGCAGGAGATTACGGGGCAGACCCAGCAGGTGCCACGGGTCGACTGACTGAGATGACCGAGATGACTGGCTGATGCACCACCTGTACCCCCTACTGTGCCAACTTGCTGTGCTTTAGCCACCCGGCGCTCCGCTCGTTGTTGTGAGCATCGCTCTTCCGCCCTCCGTTGTTGTTGGAGGGCGACTACCTCCAACTGCCCAGTAGCGTCCTTCACGAGCCTCCTCCACAGAGGCCAATCTTTACACCGCTGGTATCAGTCATCCGCAAGTCCACTCAGCTCCACGTCCTCCTGTACCACATCACTCAATCTCTTCTCTAGCCCGTGCCGCGCCCGTTTAGCCCCCTCGATCCGGCCGAACAAAAGCTGTTTAGGCATGCGGTGGCTGGGCATGCAGTCTACATGACCCAGCCAACGCAGCCTTGCCTGCCGGAGGAGCTCACCGAATGGACTTTGCCCAGATCTTCCAAGGATTTGTAAGCTCCTCACACAATCCAGCCTGGTTAAACCCAGGATGGATCGTAGGCAGGCCAGCCTAAATGTTTCTAACCGGCGAAGATGCTCCATTAGGAGGGTCCACGTTTCGCAAGCGTAGAGAAGGGAGGGAATGACTGTGGCCGAGAAGACCTGAAGCTTCGTGCGGAGCGACAGACCAGGCAGCTTCCACACAGTGTTATGCAACCGATGAAAAGATATTGCCGCTCGACTGATTCGGAGTGAGACCTCTGCTGTTAAACTGGAGCTGGTCATAAGCACAATGCCCAGGTATGGGAAACTCTCCACTCTCTCCACAACTGCCCCATCACCGATTTGGAGTTGTGGGGGTGGAGTATCCGTTGTTACAAAATACCCAGGCAGGTGCTAAGTTTTGGTGGGGCTGATGGTAAGGCCCCACCTCTTAGTGGCATGCTCCAGTCTCAGCAGCAGTGTCTCCAACTCCTCCTCTGAATGAGCAGCTATTACCAAATCATCGGCATACATGACGTGGTTGACCAATAGGGAGCTATCCCTTGATCGCACCCGGGCATCTATCAGCCTCCTATTATATCTGTACCAAATGGAAATTCCCCCGGTACAGCTATTGAAGGCTTCACGAACTACGTGGTCAAAATAGATGCTAAATAATGTGGGAGCCAGAGGACATCTCTGTCGCACCCGAAGGTGTACAGGGAATGGCTCTGACTCCCGGCCACGTAGTTTTACCCGGGCCCGCTCACCATCATGAAGGTCCTTAATGATTGTGAGCAGAGGGTCAGTGACTCTGAAAGCACGAAGAACAACCCAGAGCCCAGGCATACTGATGGTATCGTAGGCCTTGACCAGGTCAATAAAGCTGAGATGTAGGTCTTGTTGTAATTCCCTACACCTCTGCTGTAGCAGACGGACAGAAAATAGCACCAACATCACCACCACCAACATCACCACCACCACCAACATCACCACCACCACCAACATCACCACCACCACCACCAACATCACCACCACTATCACCAACATCGCCAGCACCAACATCACCTCCAGTAACATCGCCACCACTCTTGCATGCTTTGATTGAATTCACGACATAAACAGGAAGAGAGTTTGTTAATTTTTAAAATAAAGATAACTGATACATTCTGATACGATGCACCCCACGCCCCCCCCCCCAAAGGTCGTGAGGTGGACTACGCGACCCCCCCTAAAGGTCGTGAGGTGGACTACGCGAGCCCACCCCTCCACCCCCCACAGCGGGCGACACAGACAAAACAGGAGCCGCCCTGCTGTCAAGGCTACACACACCCACACGCGCTTATATACTGTGTATATATAATGCATATATAAAATGATAGCGACTGTGTATGTCGCCATCATATAATAACAACAGCAACAACAAACAATATTAATATAATAATTATAACAACAACAACACAGCAACAACAACAACACAGCAACAACAACAACACAGGTGCCGTTGTGAGTAGATGGGTGCAGTCCCCAGGGGACTCGCTCACCACCTCGCCTCCCGCTCACCACCTCGCCTCCCGCTCACCACCTCGCCTCCCGCTCACCACCTCGCCTCCCGCTCACCACCTCGCCTCCCGCTCACCACCTCGCCTCCCGCTCACCACCCGCTCACCACCTCGCCTCCCGCTCACCACCTCGCCTCCCGCTCACCACCCGCTCACCACCCGCTCACCACCTCGCCTCCCGCTCACCACCTTGTCTCCCACTCACTACCTCGCCTCCCGCTCACCACCCGCTCACCACCTCGCCTCCCGCTCACCACCTCGCCTCCCGCTCACCACCTCGCCTCCCGCTCGCCACCCGCTCACCACCTCGCCTCCCGCTCACCACCTCGCCTCCCGCTCACCACCTCGCCTCCCGCTCACCACCCGCTCACCACCCGCTCACCACCTCGCCTCCCGCTCACCACCTTGTCTCCCGCTCACCACCTCGCCTCCCGCTCACCGCGCGCGCCAAACTCATCGACCGCAGACCACGGGTTCCACGAGTTGGGTTCCTGCGCTTCAGCCAGCAGCGGATCGAGCGTGGAGATGACGTCAGCGCCCCCCTGCGCTGCAAGTTGGTCCGTAAAGACCGTCCGTCCGCTCGATCGATCTCGAGTTCGTTCTTCATTCACCGCTCCCATCATCGTCACCGTCACCACGCGCGGATTCCGTGCAGGGCGCCCTGCAGCCCGGGGGATTGAGCCCCCACCGCCGCCCCCCCTCCGCCCGCCCCCATCCCCCCCACCCCCCCCACCCCTCCGACCATTCCCGTGGCCCCGGCGACCCCCGCGGCCGCCCCCCCGCCGCCGTTCATGAGGCTCTGCAGATTCACGTTCATGAACGCGGCCGTGTTCATGGCGGAGGGGGTCCCGTAGGCCGCCGCGACCCCGGCCCCCCCGTACCCCCCGTGGTGGGGGGCCGGCCCCGGGGAGAAGCCCCCGCAGGAGAAGCCGCCGTAGGAGCTGTGGTAGGCCCCGTAGGGGGGGGGACGACACGGAGGTCGCGTTGTACGCGGCCGCGGCCGCGGCCGCCGCGGCCGCGGCGGCCGCCGCCGCGGCCGCCGCCCCCCCGTGCTGGGACCCCCCCGCGGGCAGGCAAGGCCTCCCGTCCCTCACGAGCACAGGCACGGCCACGCGGCGCGGGGGCAACGGGCCGCACTGGTGCAGCTCCAGGCTGCGGTCCTGCCTCTGGCGCTTGCACTTGTAGCGTCGATTCTGAAACCAGATCTTCACCTGGAGGGGGGGGGGGGGGAACACACACGGGTGGCTGAGTGGGTGGCTGAGTGGGTGGCTGAGTGGGTGGCTGAGTGGGTGGCTGAGTGGGTGGGTGGGTGAGTGGCTGAGTGGGTCGGTAGGTGAGTGGGTGGCTGAGTGGGTGGGTGAGTGGGTGGCTGAGTGGGTGGCTGAGTGGGTGGCTGAGTGGGTGGGTGAGTGGGTGGGTGGGTGAGTGGCTGAGTGGGTGGGTAGGTGAGTGGGTGGCTGAGTGGGTGGGTGAGTGGGTGGCTGAGTGGGTGGCTGAGTGGGTGACTGAGTGGGTGAGTGGGTGGGTGGGTGAGTGGGTGAGTGGGTGGGTGGGTGAGTGGGTGGCTGAGTGGGTGGGTGAGTGGGTGGCTGAGTGGGTGGCTGAGTGGGTGGGTGAGTGGGTGGGTGAGTGGGTGGGTGGGTGGGTGAGTGGGTGGCTGAGTGGGTGGGTGAGTGGGTGGGTGGGTGAGTGGCTGAGTGGGTGGGTAGGTGAGTGGGTGGCTGAGTGGGTGGGTGAGTGGGTGGGTGAGTGGGTGGCTGAGTGGGTGGCTGTGTGGGTGGCTGAGTGGGTGGCTGAGTGGGTGGGTGAGTGGGTGGGTGGGTGAGTGGCTGAGTGGGTGGGTAGGTGAGTGGGTGGCTGAGTGGGTGGGTGAGTGGGTGGGTGAGTGGGTGGCTGAGTGGGTGGCTGAGTGGGTGGCTGAGTGGGTGACTGAGTGGGTGGGTGAGTGGGTGGGTGGGTGAGTGGGTGAGTGGGTGGGTGGGTGAGTGGCTGAGTGGGTGGGTAGGTGAGTGGGTGGCTGAGTGGGTGGGTGAGTGGGTGGGTGAGTGGGTGGCTGAGTGGGTGGGTTAATTGGATGACCAAGGGGATTGTACGACCACTGTGTGTGGAGAGGTGACGCGATCGTGAACGGGGACTGCTCAGGACTCCTGTGGCTGCATCCGCGGCACGTGTCCATTCTATGCTTCTATGACCTTAACTAACCCAAGCTGAACTTCTACAGGCCCCGAAACTTCCTCTATATGCCCCACCCCTTCCTGATGTGACTCCGCCTCTTCCTGTTTATGCCCCGCCCCCCCCCGCTCACCTGCGTGGAGGTGAATCCCTCCCCCCCCCCCCAGCTCACCTGCGTGGAGGTGAGCTTGAGGAGTGAGGCGAGGTGCTCGCGCTCGGGCGCCGAGAGGTAGCGCTGCTGCTTGAAGCGCCGCTCCAGCTCGAACACCTGCGCCTGCGAGAAGAGCACCCGCGGCTTGCGGCGCTGACGCGGCCGCGCTCCCAGCGACGAGGCGGATGACGAGGAGGAGGACGACGAGGTGGCGGTGGCCGCCGCAGCGGCGGCGTTGTTGTTGTTGTTGTTGGTGGCGGTCGTGCCGAGGGTGGCGGCGGTGGCCGGCTCGTGCGCCCCCACCCCCGACTCGGCGCAGGGACTCCGCTCCCCCCCCGCCGCGGGGGGCTTCGCGAGGCTGGCGGAGACGGGGTCTGCTAGCGCGCAGGGGGTCACTGTGCACGAGCGCGCGGGGGGGGGGGGGGGGGGAGAGACATTTGAGGTTGAGTCGACCTAGGGGAAACCGAGGACCGGTTCAGATAATCACCACCGGTGTTGACTGGGAGTGGTAATCGAATTTGGGTCGCCGGGCTCGTAGCGAGGGGCGCTAACCGCTGTAATACCGCTCCAAAAGACAAAGATCCCCCGTGTAGCCTTAACAGACTGCTGAGGCAAGTGCTGTTAGCGAGCACCTATGAATGCCGGAACGGCACACGAGGGGGTGGGTGGCCAGCAGCACGCCCGACCGCCTTTGTCTCCCCAGTGGCGATGTTTATACACCTCACCAGGTACTCAACATACACACTCACACACGGACACGGAGCGCCGTGTTGATCCGACCTCGTGAGGCGCGAACGCGAAGTCAAATAAACACGGGGGGGGGGGGGGGGGATCAGGGTGCCGGTGGGAGGGGGGGCAAGACGAGAAAATCTCGCGTCGTGACAAGGGCGACCCCGCACATCGCTTAGGGCATTAGTGTGCATGTGTGTGTGTGTGCATGTGTGTGTGTGTGCATGTGTGTGTGTGTGTGCATGTGTGTGTGTGTGTGCGGTGGTGCAGCGGTTAGCGCGACGCTGCGCTATGAACCCGGTGACCCGGGTTCCATTTCCACTCACGGCCAACACCAGTGACGATTATCTGAACCGGTCCTGGGCCTCCCCTAGGTCGACTTAGCCTCAGCCTCAAATAAGTACCAGGTGCGATGTGTAAACATCGCCACTGGGGAGACAAAGGCGGCTGGGCGTGGTGCTGGCCACCCACCTCGTGTGACGTTTCGGCCTTCATAGGTGCTCGCTAACAGCACTTGCCCCTACAGTCTGTCAAGGCTATACGGGGGATCTTTGTGTACACGTGTGTGTGTACAAGAGTGTGTGTGTACACGCGTGTGTGTACACGTGTCTGTACACGCGTGTGTATACACGTGTGTGTGTACACGCGTGTGTGTGTACAAGTGTGTGTGTGTATACACGTGTGTGTGTGTGTACACGTGTGTGTGTGTACACGCGTGTGTTTGTGTGTGTACACACGTGTGTTTGTGTGTGTACACGCGTGTGTGTGTACACGCGTGTGTTTGTGTGTGTGTACACGCGTGTGTGTGTGTGTACACAAGAACCACTTTGTGGGGCAGATCAAGAGTGGTTGTTGTCCTATGGCGAGACTCGTTGCCCTCACCACAGGAATGTGGAATTGCACCACCGGCACTGCCGGGCTGTGCACGGGAGACCAGCACGGATATCGCGATGTGATGTCACGATGAGACGATTATCGCGATATCAGGTGCCCCTTCACATCGTGGTTGTACTCGATTGGTCAATGTTTTGCCGTTGTATAATTTGTGCGATTTGCTGTACTGCCTCGACTCAGTCCCTTGGCAGCGCTCGACGCGGTCACCCCGAGCCCCAACAGGGCGAGCGCAGCGACACCAGCGACAGCAGGCGCGGTGCTCAGTGCGCATGCGCAGTGCACCTGCTCAGGTGCACCTGCGCAGGTGCACCTGCTCAGTGCGCATGCGCAGTGCACCTGCTCAGTGCGCATGCGCAGTGCACCTGCACGGGGGGGGGGCACCTGCTCAGAGTGCCCGGCAACGCCTCGCTTTACGCGTTCTCGCTGAACGCGTTCTCACTGTTGAGGAACGCATCGACGACTACGGCGTCTCATGCGGCGTCTCGCGAGGGTTGACTGAACATCCGTTACATCGCCACTGCGTGCGGCCTTCAGGGGAAGACAACAGTCGACGTTTCGGGCAATGGCCCTTATTCATAGCCACTGCGCGGTGTTCTATTGTTGAACAGAGAGGCGTTACGTTGTTGTTGTTGTTGTTGCTGTTTGTGTTTCACTGCCAACACAGCAGTAGCCTCGTGCGATAATGACGTAACAAGCATTAGCTAAATAAATACTGCCTTGCCCTGCCAACGCAGAGTCAGACTCATGTCAAATGCCGTACTCGCAACCACGACTCCGGGAACACATTCAGCAGATTGCTAATTGAATGGGTAAATAGCTGCGGCGATAATTATTATCGATACATGACACCATGCACCCCACGTTACGCTCTGGGCTATCACAGCCATTGCTCGCGCTGATTGTTGCTGGCCGCGCGCGTTACGTGCCGAGAATCCCCGAAGGGGAAGCAACCGCACACACCAGGCGACGATACTCGCGACGTGACGATACACACACACTCTGTGGAGCACACACACACACACACTCTGTGGAGCACACACACACACACTCTGTGGAGCACACACACACACACTCTGTGGAGCAGGGGGAGCACACACACACACACACTCTGTAAAGCACACACACACTCTGTGGAGCACACACACACACACTCTGTGGAGCACACACACACACTCTGTGGAGCACACACACACACACTCTGTGGAGCACACACACACACACACTCTGTGGAGCACACACACACACACTCTGTGGAGCAGGGGGAGCACACACACACACACACACACTCTGTGGAGCACACACACACACACTCTGTGGAGCACACACACACACTCTGTGGAGCACACACACACACTCTGTGGAGCACACACACACACACACTCTGTGGAGCACACACACACACACACTCTGTGGAGCACACACACACTCTGTGGAGCACACACACACACACACTCTGTGGAGCACACACACACACACTCTGTGGAGCACACACACACACACTCTGTGGAGCACACATACACACACACACTCTGTGGAGCACACACACACACACACTCTGTGGAGCACACACACACACACTCTGTGGAGCACACACACACACACTCTGTGGAGCACACACACACACACTCTGTGGAGCAGGGGGAGCACACACACACACACACTCTGTAAAGCACACACACACTCTGTGGAGCACACACACACACTCTGTGGAGCACACACACACACACTCTGTGGAGCACACACACACTCTGTGGAGCACACACACACACACTATGTGGAGCACACACACACTCTGTGGAGCACACACACACACTCTGTGGAGCAGGGGGAGCACACACACACACTCTGTAGAGCACACACACACTCTGTGGAGCACACACACACACACACTCTGTGGAGCACACACACACACTCTGTAAAGCACACACTCTGTGTAGCACACACACACACACTCTGTAGAGCACACACACACACTCTGTAGAGCACACACACACACTGATGATGATCATGATGATGATAATAATTTCCACTTCGAGAGCGCCTCTCAGCCGGAGGTCGCAAGGCGCCGCACTGAACGCAGAGCCTCTTGCGTCACGCAGACTCACACCGACACACTCACACCGACACACTCACACCGACACACTCACACCGACACACTCACACCGACACACTCACACCGACACACTCACACCGACACACTCACACCGACACACTCACACCGACAAACTCACACCGACACACTCACACCGACACACTCACACCGACACACTCACACCGACACACTCACACCGACAAACTCACACCGACACACTCACACCGACAAACTCACACCGACACACTCACACCGACACACTCACACCGACACACTCACACCGACAAACTCACACCGACACACTCACACCGACACACTCACACCGACACACTCACACCGACAAACTCACACCGACACACTCACACCGACACACTCACACCGACACACTCACACCGACACACTCACACCGACACACTCACACCGACACACTCACACCGACAAACTCACACCGACACACTCACACCGACACACTCACACCGACACACTCACACCGACAAACTCACACCGACACACTCACACCGACACACTCCAACTCCAACGATTCGAGACATCCGATCCCACAGCTCTGGGGGGGGCACCCCGGGGGGGGGGGGGGGCGATCTCGGGGCCGGGCCGCGTCGCGAGCTCCACGGAGCTGCGCGCGGACTGGCGACCCGAGGGCTGCTCGCGAGCGCCTGTTGAGGCCCCGCCCTCGTCTCCCCGGCGCCGATGGATTACACGGCCCTCTCAGTACATTCTTAAGGCTGAGTCGACATAGAGGAGACCCAGGACCGGTTCAGATATCACGAGCCACTGATGTTGGCCGTGGACGGTAATTGAACTTAGGGTCGCCGGTTTGGTAGTGCAGGGCAGTGCGCTAACCACTACACCAGCGCTCCCCGCATAGAGGCACTCACACACAATCCTCTATCGCCTTCAAGTTGTGTTAGCGAGTGGCACCTGTGAATGCCGGTGGCGTTGTTTACACACTACACCAGGTACTCATTTGAGGCCGAGTCGACCTAAGGGGGGCCCAGGACCGGGTCAGATAATAGTCACTGGTGGCCGTAAGCGGTAATCAGACTCGGGTCGCTGGGTTCGTAGCGCGGCGCGCTAACTGCTGCGCCACCGCTCCCCAAGCACGTGTGCAGGCGCGTGCACGTGCGCGTCACTATTCCAACCTAAATAACGACCTCGACGACAGGTGGCCGATACCTTTAATAATCGTCTGAGTGGACTGACGTCAGCTTATTCTTGCACAACATTAATTTATAATAATAATAGACGCATGCTTGCGCACTGTTTTCTTGCTCATAACGTCTGTCAACATTTACTTAACGGGCGCATATGAGCGCTTAATCGCGCGTGCTCAACTGCACGCGTAATGCCATGGCTGGTTCATGTCTAGTCACCCCCAATCAGTCACAGGGCGTCCTTCCCGGAGTGACTGCGGCACCTCGTGCACCACTCGCCGTGGTCAAACAACACCAACAACAACAAAAAACAAAGATCCCCCGTATAGCCTTAAATCAAAGTTATTATATACATGTTAAATAAAAGTTATTATTTATATATGTGTTAAATAATGGTTAGTATTAATATGTGTTAAAAAATGGTTATTATATATGTAAAATAATGGTTAGTATATTAATATATGTGTGTTAAATAATGGTTATTATTTATATATGTGTTAAATAATGGTTATTAATATATGTGTTAAATAACAATTATTATTTATATAAATGTTAAATAATGGCTATTTGAGCACAGGCTCAAAAGGCCCGGACCGCCAAAGCGGCTAGCAACAAAGCGGCTAACCAAAGGTGTCACAGATAAGAGAGTTTCACTTATTCGCGGGTTACCGCCGACGTCTCGAATGGACTGTTGGGGCGTGCGCCGTGAGCGAGCCGCACCAACGAAGGCCGGCACGCCAGGCCGTCTTTGTCTCTCCCCGCTGCTGATGTTTACACACCACATCAGGTGCCCATTTAAGTACGTACCCATTTAAGGCTGAGTCGGCCTAAAGGAGGCCCAGATATGTGTCGCGCTCGCAGCTCGCGACGCACGCGAATGGCGACTCGACTCTACTGCGGCACAGGAGTACACCACAGACAAAAGATCCCCCGTGTAGCCTTCACAGACTGCAGGGGCAAGTGCTGTTGGCGAGTCGCAGCACCGATGAAGGTCGACACGGCGCACGAGGGGGTGGTGGGTGGCCAGCACCGCGCCCGTGAGCGATCACACACGAACCGAACTTAATACGCTTCATATACACTTGACTAAAGATGACATTATTTTACCAGCGTGTGCACGTGTGTGTGCACGTGTGTGTGCACGTGTGTGTGTGTGCACGTGTGTGTGTGTGCATGTGTGTGCACGTGTGTGTGTTTTTCCGTGTGCGCGTGTGTTCATGTTTATATGATGAGGAGCGGTGGTGCAGTGGTGAGCACAGCACGCTGCAAACTCGGCCACCTGCGTTCGATTCCCGCTCACGGCCAACACCTGTGACGATTATCTGAACCGGTCTCCGCTAGGTCGACTCAGCCTCAAATGCGTATCTGGTGTGGTGTGTGTAAAACATGAGCACGGGAGAGACAAAGGCAGCCGGGTATAGTGTTGGGCACCCACTCCTTCGTGTGCCTGCCGGCATAAGTGCCACTCGCTAGCAGCACTTGCACCAAGTCGTCTGTTAAAGGCTATGCGGAGGATGCTTGTCTTTGTTATGTATCTATCTTTGTGTACATGTCTGAGATGTGTGTGTGAGTACCATTATGTATGTGTGCGTGTGCATTTACGTATACATGTGTGTGTGTGCGTATGTATTTGTGAAAGTTACGGATGTCTGCACGTGTGTACGTGTGTATGTATGCGAGTGTATAGTTGGATCTGCGTGTATCTGTATGCTGATTATGTATAGCGGTATCTGTGTATTTCAGTCTGTATATATATTAATATATTATACATTATGTATATACGTGTACGTGCACATGTGTTTGTGTCTGTGCCCGTGTATACAGTATATATATTATCTGAACACGTGTTGTGTATACTGTTTATCTCAACCTCACGTTGTGTGTAAGAGTTCTTCTGTCGATACAACACGAACAAACACAGGAGCGGTAACACACGTTCGGTTTCGACATGCAGGGCCTCATCAGTGTGTGTGTGTGTACACATGGACCAGTCTCGACATCCAACGTCTCATTACACAGTGTCAAAACATTCACGCACATGTAAACATATATACACACACAACAAACACCAACACACACTCCATATACTTTGCGTGCGTATATATACTAAATATATGGGGTGTGTGTACTTGTTTAATATGTATTTGTGTGTGTGTGCGTATGTTGTGGGAGTGGTGGCGCAGCGGTTAGCGCACTGCACTACGAACCCGGTGTCCCGAGTTCAATTCCCGCTTATCGCCAACACCGATGACGATTATCTGAACCGATCATGGGCCTCACCAGGTCGACTCAGCCTTAGACATCAGCATTGGGGAGACAAAGACGGGCCGGGCGTGCCTGTTGGCCACCCACTCACCCTCTTGTGTGCCGTGCCGGCCTTAATAGGTGCTCGCTAACAGCACTTTCCCCAACAGTCTGTTCAAGGTTATATACGAGGGATATTTTTCTTGTCTTATATATATTTCTTCACCTGAGGACGGCTGCTTGCGTTGTGGCCGAAACGTCGTGAAAATTATTTTATAATATTACATTTTTATTATTTTATTATTTCCTTTCTACGTGACTTTACCGAAAGAACCAAGATGATGATATATATGTTTATATTTTACATACAGGGTGCGCCATAAGTAACTACCTGGTTTTTAAATAGCGGTATTTTGTGTAAAAAACATTCTTTGTCAGAAATAATGAAGTCGACGGCTGCGAGTTGACAGAGCGGTCCGCACGACTCCGACCTCGCAGCGCATTCGGGCAAACATCTCCCGATGTCGTGAACGAGGAACAACGCGGTGGTCACAACGCGTCGTGGTGGCAGACCTCGAAGCGGTCGATCTCTGACTTTGACTGAGCAAGGTAAGGGAGAGTTCCAATGAGAACCCCGAAACAACATCGACGAGGAGGAGGAGGAGGAGCGCTGCACCGCTCGACCGGGGATCACGCGACGGTCGCTGCGGAGACGAGTGCAGAGTTCTTGCGTCTAAGTCCACGTCGAGATTCAGCCGGGACGAGAATCGCAGCACAGAAACCATCAAAGCCGCCTCGAGTGCTCGCGCGCTTCCATTGACACGGAGAGGAATGGAAGATGCCGTCAAAACATCACGGATTCACCAACGCACGCGGTCATTTGCAGGATATTATTTTTCGTACGCAATTGTATCGAATCTCCATGGATTACATAATTTCATATCATTTAGAGTTTGTGTGTTTTATTCATTTTTCAAAATGTATAGGCAAGACAAATCAGGTCGTTACTTATTGCCCACCCTGTATATACACACACAATCACACACACAATCACACACACACAATCACACACACATAATCACACACACAATCATACACACACAGTAACACATACAATAACACACACAATCACCCTGTGTACACACACACACAATCACACACACACAATCACGAGACACTCTCAATGCTGTGATAGTGGTCCATGCAGACTTTGCTTGTGCTGATCCATTTCTGTTACACTAATGCACCGTACACTACTGTACACTAATGTACACTACCATACCCTACACTGATGTACACTACTGTACACAAATGTACCGCGCACAGGGACACGCATCAGGCGCTGCGGAGTTCGCGTCATGGGGCCAACGCGAGGCTTTGGTTGTGCTGGTGCTGCTGGTGGTGGTGCTGATGGTGGTGCTGGTGGTGCTGGCGGTGGTGCTGGTGGTGGTGGTTGTGCTGGTGGTGCTGGTGGTGGTTCTGGTGGTGGTGGTGGTGGTGCTGGTGGTGGTGCTGGTGGTGCTGGTGGTGCTGGTGGTGGTGCT